>NC_090656.1:143724287-143754287 GCF_040937935.1 Hyperolius riggenbachi
CTTATCAAAGTCTAACATGGGGGTTTCTGGACAGGAATGTGGCAGACAGACCAAGTGAACTCTGTGGGAGATATAAGCAAAAATTCCTATCTTAAGGTCATGATGGCTCCTGTTTAGTATTACTGTCACGATTTCTACTTTCAACAGTTTTCAGTCAAAACAAATCTCAAAGCAGCATAAACAGAACAGGTTTTAAGAAAAACAAACACACACAGAAAGCACAGAAATTAGCAGGAACATAATATCAATGCTCTACTGCTGGAGACATGAAAATGAAATAAAACAAGTGTCATGGCTGAAAAAAGTAGCATAACTTCATAAAGCGACCATTATAAAACGGTTTGTTTTAAGCAATATTAAGCTCAAAGCAATTCTCTCAGCCCCATCCCCAGTGTCCAGCTGCCTATATCCATGTATAAGGAAAGGAGAAGGAGGTTTACATACCTTAACTTCTTGCGAACCACATGTGTCTGTTCCCATAAGGACCAGAGACTTTATTTTCCTTAAAAACAGAGCCGTGATCACTGTAATTGGCCTAAAGTAATCACAGAGTCAGACGCCAATGACATCAACTCAGACCAGCATAAGGAGCTCAGATGTCTATTGTAAAATGTGATCACCCTACATTACAGTAATGACACAACTTGATCAGAATGTGATAGAAGGTCTTTAAAGGAACACTGCAGCGAAAAAAGTAAGCAGTTAAAACCTGACAGAACCGACAGGTTTTGGACTAGTCCATCTCCTCATGGGGATCCTCAGGGTTTTCTTTGATTACCTGAATGGAAGGTGCTCAGTCTAACTGTGGTAAGGGAGGGTGGCTGGTATCTTACTATTTTGGTAGTAAGACTTAGCAACTACCATTCAGGTGAACAAAGAAAACCCTGAGGATCCCCCATGAGATGTGCTAGTCCAAAACCTGTCAGATTTTAAACAGACCTTATATCACAGTCTCATCAGGTCGTGTCATTACTGTACTGTATGTACGGAATGTCATTTATGTTGTGCTATTGCAGTATTTTCCATTGTTAATCAGTTGCTGATATCAGTTACTTACTAAGGGCTGGGGTGCACATTACTGTAACACAGTGAGGGGGGATAGATGTCGGTCTCGGCCCTGATCTCACTGATGCGGAAAAGTTAATCATTCAGCAGCGATAAAAGGGACAGCCAACTGGGGATGATCCAATACTTCCATGGGTGGGACTGAACACTGCAAAGAGGTAAACACACTAAACAACAACTTTGCTCTCAACAATTAGACTTGAAGAGACTGTTGCAGGGGTACAACAGGCTGTAATGGTACTGTAGATGAGGGTGGCACAGGCTCACCTGTTAGCAGCTGCGTGAAGAAAGCAGCAGAGCAGTCCACCATATTATATCCACGTTTACTATACCTGGCTTTACTCCCATAGACGTGTAACAGTTTGGCTGGGACATGGAGAAGCAGATAACTATACCCGAATATTTACTATAATGAGATACTGTATATGTAAAAAAATGAAACAAAATAACACGACCATTCACTTCTCTCCAACCCTGTACCACTAAAATATGGTGTATTCCAGGGCCTGATACTATCCCCTTTGCTGTTCTCAATACACATGCTACCACAGCCTGACATACCATTTACTATGGTGATGACCCCAGATATATTCATCATTCAAACTCTGCGTCACAGAGACTGTACCACAAATTAACACATGCTTAGCTGAGCATCAGGAGTGGATGAATGATAACAGGATAAAACAAAAATTATCGGAGGTCAGTGCACAACAGCAAAGTTAAGACCTGAACAGCTCAGACTGTGTGCAGCCTGGGTCTTCTGATTGATGGAGAATTCAGCTTCAGGAATCAAATCTCACCTTTTTTGAAACATTCCTTCTTACACCTAAGGAACATTGCAACTGAAGCAAGAGGGATATGGAGACTGCCATATTTAATTTCCTTTTAAGCAATACCAGTTGCCTGGACTGCCAGGCACGGGTATTCTATAAAAGGAAATAAATATGGCAGCCTCCATTTTTCTCACTTCATTTGTCCTTTAAGCACCTCATACCTCCAGCAGATCTTCCAACCCTAGTTCATGCCTTCATCACATCACGGTTGAACTAATATAATGTTCTCTATACAGGCCTTCCAAACAAAGACCTGCATCGCCTGCAATTAGTACAGAATGCTGCAGCAAGGCTTTTTGCAATTTTTTCCCTAATATTCCTGTTAAAATGCATTTAGAAAACAATAATTCTTAGCAAAGGTACCATCCAAAGAAAACCTAATTGGTGGCGGAAAAAACAAGATAAAGATCATGTAGTTGTGATAAGTAGTGGTAAAGTTATTGGCTAATGAATGGGAGGAGCGTAGAAATGTAAAAATTGCTCAGATGCATAAGGTGAAAATACACTGAAGGCTGAAGTGGTGGTTAATCAACTCAACAGGTGAAAAACAGCAGCTCTCTGCAGTTTGTTTGTGGACAATCACGGCTAAGACAAAGGAGCTCAGTGAGGCCCTGTGGCAGCGCATTGTGGATGCTCACAAGTCAGGAAAGAGATACAAGGCCATTTTTTTATGTTTTCAAGTTCCAGTGACTACAGAGCAAAGTATTATTAAAAAAATACAAGATGTTCCGCACTGTGGAAAATCTCAGAGGACGTGGTCAGAAGCCAAAAATGACACTTGTGCTGGCCCGGAGGATAATGAGAGAGGTGAAAAAAGAATCCAAGGATCACCACCAAGATCATCCTGGTGAATCTGGGCCCTGCTGGTGATAATGTCTCAAGGCAGACAATCCAACGGACATTGCACACTGCTGGGTTCCATGGATGCAGACCAAGGAGGACACCACTTCTCCAGATAAGGCACACAAAAGCTTGCTTGGGCTTTGCAAATGCTCATCTGGACAAAGAAGAAGACTTCTGGTCTTCTGTGTTATGGTTAGATGAAACAAAAATTTAATTGTTTGGTCAGAATGATGTTTCCTTCATTTGGCGAAAAAAAGGAGAAGCCTTCAACCAAAAGAACACCAACCCCACTGTCAAACATGGTGGTGGGAACTTAATGCTTTGGGGGCATTTTTCAGCCAATGAACCAGGGAACCCAGTGTTCTCCTCAAAAAAAAATTTCCAGCCGGGTGGCATGAAAAAAATAGCTGTGTAGGGCGAGATGAGAGAATGGAAGGCCGGAGCTTTACTGCACAACTCTGCTTACAACAGAGGAATAGGTGAGCAGATGACAGCCGGGTGCTCACCAAAACTAGCCAGGCGGAGCACCCGGCTAAAAGAGTCTGGGGAGAACACTGGAACCTAATCACCGTAAACGGCGCCATGAAAAAAAAAATACCTATGTCAAGAGGGCATCTTATTAAATAGGCTAAAAATTAGTGATGGATGTAAAACTGAAAAAAAATGCACTTTTATATCCAAATAAAATAGTCACCATATATTATACTAGGGATATCATTTTAACGTTACTGAGAGATACTATACATGACTTCATAGTAGAAAATCTTATTTCTCAGCATCAACATAAACAGGGTTTACTAAAGACAGGTCCTGTTTGACTAACATGCTCAGCTTTTATGAGGTAGTGAACACTAATGTGGATATTGGGAATGCTGTAGATGTGATATACTTGGACTTTGCAAAGGCCTTTGACACTGTTCCACACAAAAGTCTGGTGCAAAAGTTGAGGATGCAAGGACTGGGGAAGAGTCTGTGTGCATGGATAGGGAACTGGCTAATGGACAGAAAACAGAGTTGTGGTCAATAGATCATACTCAAAATGGGTGACTGTTAGCAGTGGGGTCCCACAGGGGTCTGTACTGGGTCCAGTGTTCTTCAATTTACTTATTAATGACCTAGTAGATGCAGTAGTAAGCAATGTTGCTATTTTTGCAGATGATACAATATTGTGCAGAATCATCAACTGTCAGGAAGATAGGGACATATTGCAACAGGATCTGGATAGGATGGCTATATGGACACATAAATGGCAGATGACATTCAATGTTGAAAAATGTAAAGTCATGCATTTTGGTCGTACCAATGGTCTAGCACCATACAAAATAAATGGGATACAGTTGTGGACATCAAACTTGGAGAAGGACTTAGGAGTACTCATCGACAACAAGTTAAAGGAATTCTATCAAACTTTCACTATTTCTATAAGCATTATAAATCAATTTGCCAACAACAGTAAGAATGATCAAAGCATATATTTTTGCTGTGCAGCTTCTTCTGTCTTTATTTAAATTACTGTCTGTGTCCCCTGAGAAAACTGACGGCGACTGGAAATTGCGGAAGTTCATTATTCAAGAGGGGGATCCTCTTGCTGCGTACAGCCATGCTTTATTCTATTGTGATGCTCCTCACACAGCAGAGCGACTTATGCAGCACACGATCGGCTCAAAGTTACTGAGGAGCCCTCTCTCGCTGCTAGACTGAAGGAGACTTCCCTGTTCTGAGCTGCTTAATTAGTTGTTTCTACACAAAGGTAAACATATGAGCTGGAGGAGGGCGCGTCATTGCTCTGAAGAGAGCCATAGAGGAAGGTTTATTATCATAATAAATCTTCCTCTACGCCTCCTCTACAGAGCAATGACGCACCCTCCTCCAGCTCACAATAAAATAAAGCATGGCTGTACGCAGCAAGAGGATCCCCCTCTTGAATAATGAACTTCCCCAATTCCCCGTCAGTTTTCTCAGGGGACACAGACAGTAAGTTAAATAAAGACAGAAGAAGCTGCACAGCAAAAATATATGCTTTGATCATTCTTACTGTTGTTGGCAAATTGATTTATAATGCTTACAGAAATAGTGAAAGTTTGATAGAATTCCTTTAAATAATCGTACTCAATGCCAAGCCGCTGCAGCTAAAGCTAACAAAATTTTGGGATGCATTAAAAGACAAATAAAAACTCGAGATGCTAGCATAATATTACCCCTGTTTAACGCTCTAGTAAGGCCACATCTGGAATATGGAATTCAGTTCTGGGCACCACATTACAGGAGAGATATTGCAGTTTTAGAGCAGGTGCAGAGGCAAGCAACAAAACTAATACGTGGGATGGAAGGTCTCACTTACCAGGAAAGGTTAGATAAACTGGGTTTATTTAGTCTAGAGAAAAGACGCCTTAGAGGGGATCTTATTAACATGTATAAATACATCAGAGGGCAATATAAAAGCTTGGCGGATGAGCTTTTTGTCCCTAGGCCTTCTCAAATGGACTAGAGGACATGATCTGCGCATGGAGAAAAAAACATTTTAGCCATTTATTTAGGAGAGGGTTCTTTACAGTAAGAGTGATTAAGATGTGGAATGCATTGCCACAGGAAGTAGTTATGGCAAATTCTATACCTGCATTTAAAGGGGGCTTAGATGCTTTCTTTGCGTTGAAAGACATCCATGGCTAAAATTACTAGGTAATGACCAATGATGTTGATCCAGGGATTTTATCTGATTGCCATCTGGAGTCGGGAAGGAATTTTTTCCCTTTTGGGGCTAATTGGACCATGCCTTGTAAGAGTTTTTCGCCTTCCTCTGGATCAACAGGGATATGCGTGGGAGCAGGCTGGTGTTGTACCTGTTCTCTGGTTGAACTCGATGGACGTATGTCTTTTTTTTCAACCCAAATAACTATGTAACGTTGCAACAACCAGAAAAAATGAACAAATAAAACGTGTGGATTTTACGTAATTACGGTAGCATGTATTATTTTAAAACTATAATGGCCGAAAACTGAGAAATGATGATTTTTTTTTCCCATTTTTTTTTTTATTATTCACATCAAAATGCATTTGGAATAAAATAATTCTTAATATAATGTAGCACCCAAGGAAAGCCTAATTGGTGGCAGAAAAAACAAGGTATAGATCATTTCTTTGTGATAAGTAGTGATAAAGTTATTGGGAAATGAAAGGGAGGAGCGCTGGAAGGGGAAAATTCCTCTCGTGCGTAAGGTGAAAAACACCCGCGGGCTGAAATGGTTAAGTCACAATTTGCCAGAGGTATGAATGAGAGAGAGAGAGAGTGAGAGAGTGCGAGTTTATGTGTTTACATAATATATATTTATGGCTTACTGAAAGTGAAAAGATGATTAATTGGGATGATCAAAGACATGCAAATTTTTAAGCAAATATATGCAGCTTCAACTTGGGTTTAAATTGATTGGTCCATTTCCATGCTGCACATATTTGCATACAAATTTGCATAAACTTGGAAGAATTTGCATCTCTGACCATCCCTAGTGATGAGATAAACATCTATCCTCCTACTCCTAAAAGCGACTTAGATTCCACAGTTTTATGTTATGTTTAAAGTGTACCAAAGACGGGTCCCTCTCGATAAAATATACATACCTGGGGCTTCCTCCAGCCCCTTCTGACCTGATCGCTCCCACAAGGTCCTCTTCTCCCTCTCCGTCCGCACTCTACTGGCCCCGGAAAATCGGTCAGTCGGGGCCAGTTGGCTCATGCACAGTCTGGCCAGGCACACTCCACTGTCTCGCTCCCGCTGCCGGGAGCGTTCTACACCTACCCAGTAGTATTACGCAGGTACAGATAGCTCCAGCCGACGTGAATACAGCGGGAGCACACTCGCGGCCGGGCCACGCATGTGCAGTTGGCGACGGACCGGAGGACTTTCCGGGGCCAACTGCGGGCGAACAGAGAGGAAGAAGAGGAGCAATCAAGCCAGAGGGGGCTTAAAGAAGCCACAGGTATGTATATTTAGTTGTTAAAAGGCCATCTCAGGTTCCCTTTAAAGAGGAGCTGTCAGCGATACTATTTCAGAAAAAAACAAAACCCATAAGTAGATAAATACTTGCTCTTCTTACATCACATAGGTATTGCACTGTCCACATTTTGATTTTGGTGATTTTTCAATAGTAAAAAAAAAAAAAAAAAAAAAAATCTTCTTAGGATTTTCCATCTTGACTATCTTGAAGCCAATTCTGACATAATTTCCTCCCTTACTCTGTCTGTGTATGCATTGCCTGCCCTGCTCCCAGTCTTCAGACGCTCTCACTAAGCTCTGCAGTAGAAAGTGCATTGTCTCAGCATGAGAAATATTGGCCTATCAGAGAGGAACAGGAGGTGTGAGAGCAGAAAAACGGGAAAAAGGCTTCAGCCAATTAGGCTGCATTAGTTATGTCTGAGGGGAGAGTAAAGAAGAAAAATGAAAACCCGGCATGCCCTGCAACTTCCTTTATGTGGCAAATGTACCAATTAATAGCCAAGGAAACTGGGAAATGATCTTTTATGAAGAAGAAAAGTAAGAGTGATTTTTAAACTTTTGGATTGTCTGGTTAGCATCCTTATTTATTTACTTACCGTATTTTTCAAACCCTGAGACACTTTTTCTCCATCAAAGGTGGGGTGAAAAAGTCACTGCATCTTATGGTCAGAATACTACATTTGGACCAGTGCCAGTGTCCAACCTACTAATCCCCACGGCAACATCAATCCGTGTATCCTCCCCCTCTCTAACACCGATGCATCGGTGATCGGAAGTGAAATATTGTAATACATCGTTCACCACACCATCAACGAACCAATCTTTGCTTCCTATCTATCACAACCAACAGGAAAATCCAAATTTTGGTTCGACGAAAATTCATTCGGACGACATTTTTTTCACTCATTCATAATCGATTGTGTCCACCAACAGTGATGATTATTTACAACCAATCCGATCAGAATTTCTGATCGCTCGAACGATTTTTTGCTAGAAATTGGACCATTACAGTGTTCTCCCCAGAATTTTTTTCCAGCCGGGTGGTATGAAAAAGTAGCCGGGTGGGGAATGTTATGCTGGGTGGCATTAGGTGGGAAATTGCGTGCGCATTACCCCCCCCCCCCCTCCCAGATATCCCCACTTACACCACCAATATATATAGGAAACATGGGGGGGGGGGGGGATATTGTTGGTTTAACTTTCAAAACTGCAGATTGAACCTGGCTGCAGTTTCTAATGTGACACTGTCAGTCACACAGGATATTGCTGGCTGTGGCTGTAAAGGGGCCAGGGTGTCTCACTAATCACCCTGTGCCTCTGTCTGCAGTTGCCCTGGGTGGTGGCCATCTGCACATAGGCTCACTCTCCTCTCCCCCCAAGCTGCAGCTCTTTTACACCAGTGACACTTCTGGCGTTAATCAGGGCTGGGAAAAGCAGCGGCAGGACAGGATAATCATGGGGTAAAGGGGTCAAGTATCGTTAAGTTCTGACTGGCAGAAGTTGAGTTAGAAGCTCCCCTCCTCCATTAGACGCCAGCGAGACTCACAACACACACAAACACGCTGCGGCTGGACCAGTATAGGGAGAGGAGAGCGTCTGGCAAAACATTCCACAAAGATCAGAGCTGTGTGCTCTCTCATTTGAGCTGCGAGTACAGTGAGCAGGGGGGCAGCGTCTGGCTGAACATTCAGAGCCGTGCTTCCTCTCTTCAGAGCTCATAGGAGCTGCGTGACGTTTCCTGCATTCCCCCGCCCCTCCACACAACTGCCGGGAGCTGAGGAGGAGGGCGGAGATAGCGTCTCTGAGTGACAGCGACTGGCTGCACTGATACGGCCGCCGCTGATCACTAAGAAATGCAAAGAGCAGGGATAATTTACCCGGGCGCTCAGAGGAGATCAGCCGGGCGGCGCGCCCTGGTAAATGGCTCTGGGGAGAACACTGCATTAGTGGCCACCTTTAGTCTAATGGATCATACTGCCAGCGTGTTAGGTTGGTGTCATGCTTGTACGTTATTCAGGCAAGGCATAATCTGTGTCCAGTTGTACACCATTTTATACCTTCCTCTTTTGTTTAAAACTGCTTAAAGTCAAATTTCTACATTGAGTGCCACAGTGTCCATGTTCCCAGGTGCCACAGCACTCCATGATGGAGCAGCATATCTGTTAAGCCCTATCCTTTGGCTGTTTAGAGCACAAGCTACCAGTTCACCTATACAAGGCCCCCTATAGCAACCAAAAGACATACCTGCACCATAGACGCACAGGGTTTAATGTATTTTTTTCAGTTTTTTTACCTCTAAACCTAGGTGCGTCTTATGGTCCGGAGACTCTTATGGTGCGAAAAATACGTTAAGTATTTATATAGCACTGACATAATACACAGCGCTGTACAGAGTATATTGTCTTCTTACTTAACAGATTGTGAGCCCCTCAGAGGGGCTCACAATCTAATCCCTACCATAGTCATATGTCTATGTATGTATCACGTAGTGCATGTATCGTAGTCTAAGGACAATTTTTTTTGGGGGGGTGAGACAATTAACCAGGGCTGTGGAGTCGGTACAAAAATCCACCGACTTAGACTCCTCGACTCTTCTAATTTGCATATTTAAATCTTGTTGATTGAAACTATGTAACATGAAATCCGTCTCAACTGCCAACGCTTAGGAATTTTAAAAGACAACTGAAGTGAGAAGGATATGTAGACTACTATATTTATTCCCTTTAGTCATAGACTAAAACTAGTCCTTGGTAAGAGTACTTGTAAAAGGTACAGACTGGAACAAATAACATCTATAAGGCCCTAGGCAATGTAACTGTGGGTACATGTAAGAGTGATGTGCAGGTACTCCGGCGGCTTCATCTATTACATTGCCGCCGGCTATATTTCATTAAATTAAGCAACTTGTCATCAATTTGGCCGCAGCGAGACGGCGTAACATTCCATTTCTAACATTGGCCGCTGCGTGGCGGCCACTTCGCACATTGGCCGGCCAGAACCTGAAGTGGCCACACTACGGGTTCTGGCCGTAACATACAGTGGTGTGAAAAACTATTTGCCCCCTTCCTGATTTCTTATTCTTTTGCATGTTTGTCACACTTAAATGTTTCTGCTCATCAAAAACCATTAACTATTAGTCAAAGATAACATAATTGAACACAAAATGCAGTTTTAAATGATGGTTTTTATTATTTAGTGAGAAAAAAAACTCCAAATCTACATGGCCCTGTGTGAAAAAGTGATTGCCCCCCTTGTTAAAAAAATAACTTAACTGTGATTTATCACACCTGAGTTCAATTTCTGTAGTCACCCCCAGGCCTGATTACTGCCACACCGGTTTCAATCAAGAAATCACTTAAATAGGAGATATCTGACACAGAGAAGTAGACTAAAAGCACCTCAAAAGCTAGACATCATGCCAACGTCCAAAGAAATTCAGGAACAAATGAGAACAAAAGTACTGTAATTGAGATCTATCAGTCTGGTAAAGGTCATAAAGCCGTTTCTAAAGCTTTTAGACTCCAGCGAACCACAGTGAGAGCCATTATCCACAAATGGCAAAAACATGGAACAGTGATGAACCTTTCCAGGAGTGGCCGGCCAACCAAAATTACCCCGAGAGCGCAGAGAAAACTCATCCGAGAGGCCACAAAAGACCCCAGGACAGCATCTAAAGAACTGCAGGCCTCACTTGCCTCAATTAAGGTCACTGTTCACGACTCCACCATAAGAAAGAGACTGGGCAAAAACAGCCTGCATGGCAGATATCGAAGGCGCAAACCACTTTTAAGCAAAAAGAACATTAAGGCTTGTCTCAATTTTGCTAAAAAACATCTCAATGATTGCCAAGACTTTGGGGAAAATACCTTGTGGACCGATGAGACAAAAGTTGAACTTTTTGGAAGGTGCGTGTCCCATTACATCTGGCATAGAAGTAACACAGCATTTCAGCAAAAGAACATCATACCAATAGTAAAATATGGTAGTGGTAGTGTGATGGTCTGGGGTTGTTTTGCTGCTTCAGGACCTGGAAGGCTTGCTGTGATAGATGGAACCATGAATTCTACTGTCTACCAAAAAAATCCTGAAGGAGAATGTCTGGCCATCTGTTTGTCAACTCAAGCTGAATCGATCTTGGGTGCTGCAGCAGGACAATGACCCAAAACACACCAGCAAATCCACCTCTGAATGGCTGAAGAAAAACAAAATGAAGACTTTGGAGTGGCCTAGTCAAAGTCCTGACCTGAATCCTATTGAGATGTTGTGGCATGACCTTAAAAAGGTGGTTCATGCTAGAAAACCCTCAAATAAAGCTAAATTACAACAATTCTGCAAAGATGAGTGGGCCAAAATTCCTCCAGAGCGCTGTAAAAGACTTGTTGCAAGTTATCGCAAACGCTTGATTGCAGTTATTGCTGCTAAGGGTGGCCCAACCAGTTATTAGGTTCAGGGGGCAATTTCTCTTTCACGCAGGGCCATGTAGGTTTTGAATTTTTTTTCTCACTAAATAATAAAAAACATAACTTAAAACTGCATTTTGTGTTCAATTATGTTATCATGGACTAATAGTTAATGGTTTTTGATGAGCAGGAACATTTAAGTGTGACAAACATGCAAAAGAATAAGAAATCAGGAAGGGGGCAAATAGTTTTTCACACCACTGTATATAAGAGATTCCTGTGTACACATCATATATACTGTACAGTCACAATCAGATATTTATATCTAACTTTAAAAATACGGGGACTGCTTTATTGAAGCAGCTCAAGTAACTAATTTTGATTGGTTTATTTCATTTTTGTGGACTAAGCACAGCTATTACTGTGAATATAAATTATTTATGATGACTATTATCTGAGAAATAGAACATTTTATCATATTTTCTATTTTAATTACAGTTTAAATTCATTAGGAGTCGGTGCATTTTTTCCCGACTCCAGACACCCAAAATTGCTCTGACTCCAACTCCACAGCCCTGCAATTAACTTATCTGTATATTTTTTGGGATGTGTGAGGAAACTGGAGTTCCCTGGAGAAAACCTAAAAAGTCACAGAGAGAACATACAAACTCCTTACTTGTTTACCAGATAAAAATAAAGAATTGATTTTTTTATTTTATGCCTGGCAGTTACGCTTTAAAAAAAACAACAAACAAACAAAAAAAAAACAACTTTAAAATTGGGTTCTCTTTTTAGTCTATAGGGTGAAGACAGGCAGAGACACCAAGCCACGACCCTCCCATTCCTCCCCCACAAGAGCCCCTGGTGGAATCCTCCTATTGGGCCCCAGGGTCTCACTTAATAAGCTCTCATTTTTTTTTATCTGAAGGTAGTGACCTAGACTTCCTCTTTTTCCCCCCCAAGGGCTGTCTCTCCCCTCCCTTGATTATGTCTTCACTTATATACACAGAGTTTGAGACATCGTTCAGTATTTGCATTAGTGGTGCTGGATTGCCACCTCATCTAGAGCTTACTGTTAATACATATCTGGATGTACTCTACTCTCTGCAAAATTGATGTTTTTCCACACGTCTGTTTCCCTTGTTAATGTATGTTGTTTTACTTCACCTTACCAACAGCATGTTTTGTATGCCTTGTTACTGTTTGAAAGAAAAATCTTTAAAGAAAACCTGAACTGAAAATTAAAAGTCAAAATAAGCATACACAAGTCATACTTACCTCCCTTGTAGTCTACTCCTCAATCTCTTTCTCCTCTCCAGTGTCCTGTTTGTCCACTGTGATCAAGAGAAATCTCCGTCCTCCATTTTGAAAATGGCCATTACCCCATAACAGCTTTCTGGTCAGCACACTGTTAAACTGTAACATCGCCCACTTGAGCCATAGGGAAGCATGGACATTGCCAGGCACATCAGTTGTCCACTCAGCTATAACCGACAGCAACTGATATATTTCAGTTCTGACGAAATTTTGTCAGAACTGGAAGGGATCATTGTCAGAAGAAAATGGTGAGCTTCTGAGAGGAACTGATGGCAAGGTAACTATTTAATGTTCATTTGAAGTTACCTCATGTGTTTATTTTAAATAAATTTTACTCAGTACAGGTTTCCTTTAAATAAAGAATCTTTAAACTTAAAAAAAGAAGATTTATTGTTTTGTCTCAGCTGAATGAAACAGTCTATAGGCCCATACACACGTCGGATTTTCCCGGACGGATCGTTTGAACGTCCCGTCGTTCAGTCGTCCGCACGCCAAATCGGGCGTGTGTACAGTCCGTCGTTCGGGTGATAAGACTGTCTTGAGCGATCTTATCACCCGGAGAGGACTGTACACACGCCCGATTTGGCGTGCGGACGACTGAACGACGGGACGTTCAAACGACCCGTCGTTCGGGAAAATCCGACGTGTGTATGGGCCTTATCTCTGTGTCTTGGAATGTTGGAATACATGAACTATTCACCTTTTTTATCTAGCTAGCCACTCCTGGCAGAAAACTGGGCTTCCTAGAGCTATCTATTTTATGGCTGCAATTCCTTTTCAATAGTCCAACTGGGTGCTGGAGAAAAAACGTCCAGTTGCATAGCTGAATATTTACTCTTTCAAGCAGAACAGCATATTTGTGTGCTTGGCACTGTACATACACATGTCTGTCCATCATGCCACTTAAGGTTCCCATTACCCTCCTTAGCGGTATGCCCGACACTGTCGGGCATACCGCTCGCTGGCCCCAGGAGTCCCCCAGTATAATTTTAACAGATCGCACGCTTGTAAAACCTTTAGCTAGCACTAGGCTAGCTAGTACATGTGGCCAGGATCCCTTCGGTTGCTGCCGATCCCCCCCTAATACATTACCCAGCCTGGATCCAGTGATCAGGCAGCCTCCCTGCACATCTCTGATCCGCTCTAAGGGGAGGATCGGATCTGCCCATAACGTCATGTACGATCCTCCCCATAAAAAAGAGCGGAGCTGTTCGGGGAGGCTGCGCTGATCGCTGGATCCAGACTGGGTAATATATTTGTGGGGGATCAGCAGCAACCGGGTGGATGCCGGCCACATGTACTAGCTAAAGTTTTTACAAGCGTGCGATCTGGTAAAATTATACTGGGGACTCTGAGGCTGCAAAACCTGAGCGGCGTAACGCTCAGGAGGTTAAAGAGGAACTCCAGTGAAAACAATGTAATAAAAAAAAAGTGCTTCATTTTTACAATAATTATGTATAAATTATTTAGTCAGTGTTTGCCCATTGTAAAAGCTTTCCTCTCCCTGATTTACATTCCGACATTTATCACATGGTGACATTTTTACTGCTGGCAAGTGATGTCAGTGGAAGGAGATGTTGCTTGCTTTTTTGGCAGTTGTAAACAGCTGTCATTTCCCACAATACAACAAGGTTCCCACAGTGTGATATCAGAACCATGGTCCTGACATCACATTGTGGGAGCGGTTACACCACAATATCAGCCATACAGAGCCTCCTGATGATCAGTTTGTTAAAAGGAAAAGATTTCTCATGGGAAAGAGGGCATCAGCTATTGATTGGGATGAAGTTCAATTCTTGGTTACGGTTCCTCCTTAACCTCCTGAGCGTTACGCCACTCAGGAGGTTTTGTTACTTTTTGACCCCATAATAAAATAATTTTATCACATGGCTGTAAAACTCGTAGCTAGCCCTAGGCTAGCTAGTAAAGGTGTCTGGCACCCCCGGATCCCCAGGGATTGTACATTACCCAGCCTGGATCCAGCGATCGACGCAGCCTCCCCGCACATCTCCTAGCTTCATTATGGGGAGGATCGCACATAACGTCATGACGTCATGCGCAAACCCGATCCGCCCCATAGAGAGACCTGAGCTGTGCAGGGAGGCTGCACAATCGCTGGATCCAGGCTGGGTAATGTATAAACCAGGGCTGTGGAGTCGGTCCAAAAATCCACCGACTCCGACTCCTCAGTTTAGGATTCCACTGACTCCGACTCCTCGACCCCGACTCCTCTAATTTGCATATTACAATTTTGTTGATTAAAAGTATGTAACATGAAATTCATCTCTTAACTGCCAACGCTTAGGAATTTTACAAGACAACTGAAGTGAGAAGGATATGTAGACTACTATATTTATTCCCTTTAGACTAAAACTAGTCCTTGGTAAGAGTACTTGTAAAAGGTACAGGCCGGAACAAAGAACATCTATCAGGCCCTAGGCAATGTAAGTGTGGGTACATGTAAGAATGATGTGCAGGTACTCTGCAGGGGAATGAGGAGATTGTAAACAGACAACACCTCTGTGTTCAATGTGCACAGCATTCTCAGTGGATTCCCTGCAGCTCTGTGGGGAGTGCATATGTAGAGTATAGTACTACTGTGTAACAAAGTAAACCTGAGACAGATGAAATTAAAGTTTTATACATACCTGGGGCTTCCTCCAGCCGCCTTCAGGATAATCAGTCCCTCGTTGTCCTCCTCCACCACCTGGATCTTCTGCTATGAGTCCAGGTACTTGAGCCAGTCGGGCGTAGTGCACATGCACACACTATTGCGCAGGTGCAGAATGTTCCTGGCTGTGGGAGCGGCATGCGGCCGGACAGCGCTGACTGGCTGAATTACCAGGACTCATAGCAGAAGATCCGGGTGGTGGAGGACAGCGAGGGACTGATTAGCCTGAAGGGGGCTGGAGGAAGCCCCAGGTATGTATAAAACTTTACTTTTCATCCGTCTCAGGTACCCTTTAATTTGTAGTCACCAAACCAAATTTTAACAACATATCAAATTATTTGATTTCATCAGCAAAGGGAGTGCATACATTTGCATAAATCAGCATCAGTGCAGAATTATTTCCATCTCATTGACCATCTCTATTAGTGACACGGCTACACATCAGGCTTTATTCTTACAGCATAGATGTTATTTAGTATATATAAGAGATTCCTGTGTACACATCATATATACAGTCACAATCAGATGTGTATATCTGACCTTAAAAATACGGGGACTGCTTTATTGAAGCAGCACAAGTAACTAATTTTGATTGGTTTATTTCATTTTTGTGGACTAAGCACAGCTATTACTGTATATATACTGTATATATACATTATTTTTAATGACTATTATCTGAGAAATAGAACATTTTATCATATTTTCTATTTTAATTACAGTTACAAATTCATTAGGAGTCGGAGTCGGTGCATTTTTTCCCCCGACTCCGACTCCAGGCACCCAAAATTGCCTGACTCCACGACTCCGACTCCACAGCCCTGGTATAAACGGGGGGGGTTCAGGGGGAAAAGGAAATCGCAGGGGATCCGGGGGTGCCGGACACCTTTACTAGCTAGCCTAGTGCTAGCTAAAGATTTTACAGTCATGTGAGAAAATTATGGGGGACTCCTGGGGCCAGAGAGAGGTATACCCGACACAGTGTCGGGCATACCACTAAGGAGGTTAAAGCGGAATATAACCCTGCATTTCAACTTTGCTCTAAAACATTATTTACAGCATATTATATGCAAAAAGCATTTTTTTTTTTTACTAGACCAGCATTGGAAGGGTTAAACACAGACGTTTCAAGTTCCGTGGAGAGATATGCAGAAGTTCAGATTGTTACATTCTATGTATCTATTGATAAACAGTTACACACTCTTTGGCTGTCCTCCAAGCTCCTTCTCAGTGAGAGAGATGAGTCACATTCAACACTTATACATTTATGTAAACAAAATGTATCTTTTTCAGGTTCGGATGCGTCTGCAGAAATCTCAAGGAACTTTAAAGCCCTGTGTAACCCTTCCAATGCTGGTCTAGTAAAAAAAAAAATGCTGGTTGCATATAATATACTGTAAATAATGTTCTAGAGCAAAGTTGAAATGCAGGGTTATATTCCGCTTTAAGTCTGTCATCACTGACAAGGATAGTAATAAGAAAAGAAAAAACTCCCCCAAGGACTTTTACATGACATTCAATGCTGTAACATGGACTGCATCGTGAAATGGAATCAAGTACTATGTAACCTGGCTTTAAAGAAGAACTACTGTATACCAGAACACATGTATTCCACTGCAACCACTGTAAATGGAGCGACTACCTATGCCATTATGCTGAAGAGGGATGGCCAATGAGATACAAATCATTCCAAGTTCATACAGGGTATGCAAATTCAGTATGGACATTTATGCAGCTTGAAAACTGACCAGTTGAATGTCACCTTGGCAGGATTTCATTGGTCTGTTTTCATGCTGCATACATTTGCATCTCATTGACCATCCCTCATCTTACTAATATTATAAATGTGAAAGTTTGGATGTTTGTTAATCACGCAACAATGGCTGAACAGATTTGAATGAAATTTGGCACACACATAGTACATTACCTGGAACAACATATAGGATACGTTTTATCCCCATAACCAAAAAGTGGGCGGAGACTAATACAAATTTCACTGAGAGAAAAGGTAAACTACAGCCATTTTTACACTGTTAATGGCAGGCTTCTCAAACTTCGCACAGTTGGTGACTGGGTGACTGGGAATAATATTCAGAAAAGTTGGTGGACCCTACAAAAGCCAATCAAAATTCACCTATTGATTTTCAAGGGAAATATTTAATTGCTGCTATTCTTGCACCGTTAATGGCACTTGCCTCAAACCTCATACAGTTGGTCATTGAGTGACTAGGGTTCAAATTCAGAATAGGGGGTGGAGGCAAAGCCAACCAGATTTGTTTCATTTCAATGCAAATTATTGAAGCCAAAGACCGCAAAGCTCACAAACTAGGTCATTGAGTAATTTAGTAATTGTGTGTAAGTGTTAGAAAAAGTAGGCGATCCAACACCAGTCAAATACATACCCGGACAACGCCAGGCCATCAGCTAGTGCTGAATATGCTAGCTACATAATTATACAGTAGAATCCCTTTATAGTGAACTCCAAGGGACCAGGAAAAGTAGTTTACTATATCGGGAGTTTACTATATCGGGAGTTTACTATATCAGAAATTGCCATACTCAAGCAAAAAATACTATAGTACTGTATCTTAATGCAGTTAATAATTGTAAATATTTTTTTTTTCTTTTCAATGCTTCAACAAGCGAGCACAGACAACATTTAAACTAAATCAAAATGCACAGTGCTCAATATGCAGGAATTTGCATGCAATAATCATTGCAGTATTGTATTGCAGCCATGCACAAGCAAGACACAGATGAAAGGCAGCTGCATACACCAGAAGCATAGGTCTCACCGGCTGGTGCTTTGAAGCAATCCACACAGGCCTAGAGTAGTGTGCAGATAGCAAGCAGGCTACAAAAGGCTGCCAGCCTGCCCATAGCTTATGGGTCTACGACTGACATATTACGCATGCACCCGTCCAGTTTCCACTATAGCCGGATACTTAAAAGGAACCTTAACTGAGAGGGATATGGAAGTTTCCTTTTAAACAATGTCAGTTGCCTGGCAGTCCTGCAGATCTCTTTGGCTGCAGTAGTGGCTGAATCACACACCTAAAACAAGCATGCAGCTAATGCAGTTTGACTTCAGTCAGAGAACCTGATCTGCATACTTGTTGAGGTGCTGTGGCTAAAAGTATTAGAGACACAGGCGCAGTGGGAGAGTCAGGCAACTGGTATTATTTTAAAAGGAAAAATCCATATCTTTCTAAGTTTAGGTTCCCTTTAATACCGCAGCCCCTCGCCCCCCAAAAAAAGGTTTCCTATAACAGACGTACCATTATATGAGGGTTTACTATACCAGGCATTACTCATATATAGGGTTGCTGCGGTATATCGTGGTTTGATTGTGCATGGTAATCATACCAAGCACAATTCTGTTGTACCGGTTGGTTTTCTGGGGGGGGGGGGAGGGTCGAGGGAGGACACAGCGGCAGGCAAACAAAGAATGGCGAGGGTGGGCTGCAGTGGCAGGCACACGAACAACGACGGGGGTAAACATATTGGGCACGGTAACAGGGAGATGTAATGAAAAAGGAAGTAGTAGTACACGCGCACTGGATCCCAGCAATGACAGTATTTTTTAAATATTTAACCCTGCCATTGTTTGTGCGTCCGCCGCTGTGTTTCCCCTCCACATGGCTACCTATACTGGCTGCATCGATTCCTGGTTAACTATGCTGGCTGCACCTATTCTTGGCTACCTATACTGCAGGCACCTATCCTTGCCTACCTATACTGGTTGCACCTATTCCTGGCTACCTGTACTGGCGACACCTATTCCTGGCTGTATACACTGGGGTGCTTATTCCTGGCTACCTATTCTGTCTGCACCTATTCATGGCTATCTATACTGTGGGCATCTATTCTTCACTACCTATACTGGCTGCACCTATACCTGCCGACCTATACTGCAAACATCTTTTCCTGCCGAGCTATACTGCAAGCACCTTTTTCTGGCTACCTATACTGCAAGCACCTATTCCTGGCTATCTATATTGTAGGCACCTATTTCTGCCTACCTACACTGTGGGCACCTATTCCTGAAGAGATGTGTAATCTTGCGCTGCTGGGGCGGTATCTATGGATGGCCGGTAGTAGTCACACTTTAGCTGCTCCTTTGTAGCCCGGCTGTCAAGAGGCTTGGTCAGAAAAACAAAAATGGAGAAGGAGGAGTGCTTTATTAAAACAAATTGCGCAAATAAAAAAATCCACTTACTAGATATAAAAGTTAAAAACAGGCATGTAGTTAGGCATACCGCCTTTAGATCCTTCGTGGGTGGGCGCAACCTCAAACTGCCGTGGCCATCGGAGTTGAGTGGATGCGGTGGTGAACGACCCTGGATGCTCCACCAAGGGGTAACCGTGTGCTGGTGGCGTTATTACGCATTTCACGCCTTCGTCAGATAACGCCACCAGCTCGCACACGAGGGCTTTATATACTGGGTGGGAGATGAATATGAGGGAGGTGGGGGCTGGAATAGACATGCCACTCCCAAATGGGGAAGTACTGAGAACCGTCCTGTAGATAGGTGAAAAGTCTTGTCTTTCACCTGCTCAATCGGGTCCTATGGTGGGCGTGTTTAGCCGTGGGTCAGGGGATTGGTTGGACACCTGTCATTTAAATTGTGACAGGACCATTAAAAACATAAACAAAGTGCTGTAACTAGCAGATCTTACCTGGGGGGTAACGGATCATTGGCTCAGAGTGCAGGCAATAACTGGTGGGCAACTTTGCGAGCAGTGCGGTCTGCTGCCTGCTCAGCGTGAAGACGGTGGGATGGTAAATAAACCATAATTGAGTGCCCGCCGCTCGCTAGGTGACGTCAAGTGTGTGTGTGTGGGGGGGTGGGGGGGGGGCTTAGGATATGGTAATATCCACGTCATTTGCCGCGCTGCAGGCTCTGTGGTATTAGAGCAGCTGCTGGTATAGGCCAAACTGTGCGTCAGTCTTTGGTAGAGTGGGTGGGCGGGGGTAAGGGGCGCGGCAGAGCGGGATGACGTCGAAGATTTTTCCGTCTGGGCGAGCTGGAGGACTGGATGCCATGGCAACTTAACACAACTGATTTGTTGTGGAGAGAGTTGCCATGAACGTGCCGTGCGTTAGAATCAACACGGGGAAGAAGACCCCGCAATCATTGGGGCAATCCAGCTCTGTATAAATCACAAGAGTGGAAGAACAAGGGGAGAGAGGGGAACAAAAACTGATAGCCAAAAATTAGGACATCAATTCAGGGGAGGGTATTTGTGTGTATTTCACGTTATACCTTAGGGGAAAATATGCAGACAAACTGACCGAGACGTGAGTAGTGGTAGGTGAACAACTGCAGCATGCGCCCCGAAAGGAGCAGCAATGGTATGCGTGGCATACCCCCAGTCACCCCATGCAGGAGCATGTCCCGGTGTCTCACCGCCTATATAGGTGTGCATATGCAAAATTATGGACATAAAACCATGAAAATATAAGACATTGTAAAAACCATAATAGAGTATAAACAGGTGATAAACCAACATTAGTAAGCAAACTCTAAAAAGTTCTGGAACAGTTCTGATTCAGTTCATAAGTTCGTGAGGCCCCACAGTCCGGTGTGGGGCCATGTATGGATGATGGATCTGGGCTCTAAGAATGGGTGGGATGGGTAGGGGAGGTGGGAGGGGGGTAAGGGAAAAGAGGGATGGGGGGGGGGGTAGGAAGGGGGAGGGGGAAAAGAGGGAGGGGAGAGAAGAGGGGGGAGGGGTTGTTTATGTGGGACAGGACAAGGGACTTAAAGAAAGTTTGCCATTTCCACTTCTTCATTAAGAGCAAATGGTGTCAGAGTGTCAAACTTGAAAATTCAGAAGGCTTCTTGTTCACACAACTTCCTGAATCTCAAGCCACCTGGTATATTTGAGGGAATTGCTTCCAGCCCGAGAACTTCTACAGTATCCGTGGTTTGACAGTGACTTTCTAAAGAGTGTCTGGGGACACTGTGGCCCTGGTTGCCATCCTCTACCCCTCTTCGGTGTTCGCCAAACCGTTCCCTCGGTGGTCTGGTAGTACGACCCACATAGTATTTTGGGCACCCACAGATCAATAAGTATATCACATATTGAGTGCCACAGTTGATGAATTGCTTGATTTGGATGTTAATGTTATTTATCTGTATGGAGCTGGAACGGTGTTTTATGTATTTGCAACATTTGCATCTGGTTTTACCACACCTGAAGTTACCTTGAATAGTATTCTATTTGGTTGGTCTTGTATTCTCCTTAGCTCCGATATTACTTTTTGCCACTTTATTTTTCAAAGATTTGGCTCTTCTGTAGATTGTCTGCGGGCGATCTGAAAGGCATCGGTTGAGGATGGGATCTCGTAATAGTAGTGGCCAGTTTGATTGTATAATATGATTAATTCTAAAAGCATTTGTATTATAGAGAGTGACAAACTGTGGACCTTTGTATTTTTCAGATGGTGTTTTCGTGGTGGTCCTTGTATATCCAGTCGCTTCTTTCTTTTGGTATTCAGTCTTGACTTTTTGTATTATCCCTTTATCATGCCCTTTATCCAACATTTTTTGGCAAGATAGTCGCCAAGGTTCTCAGAGTCAGTATCCGATGTACAGTTTCGTCGTAGGCGGCAGAATTGACAACGAGGTACGTTATTGATCCATCTTGGGTGGTGACAGCTATCTTTATGTAGCAAGGAGTTGCCTGCCGTGGGTTTGAAATGAGTCCTGGATGTGATAGTTCCCTCCTCATTATGTCTCAGCTCTAGATCCCGGAAGACAATCATTTTTGGCTATCAGTTTTTGTTCCCCGCTCCCCCCTTGTTCTTCCACTCTTGTGATTTATACAGAGCTGGATTGCCCCAATGATTGCGGGGTCTTCTTCCCCGATTCTTGATTCTAACCCACGGCACGTTCATGGCAACTCTCTCCACAACAAATCAGTTGTGTTAAGTTGCCATGTCATTCAGTCCTCCAGGTCGCCCATACGGAAAAATCTTCGACGTCATCCTGCTCGGCCGCGTCCCTTACCCCGCCCACCCTACCAAAGACTGACGCACAGTTTGGCCTATAACAGCAGCTGCTCTAATACCAGAGCCTGCAACGCGGCAAATGACGCGGATATTACCATATCTCAAGCCGCCCCCCCCCCACTCAACGTTACCTGATGAGCGGCTCAGACTTATGCAGCCAATGACGCGGATATTATCATATCCCAAGCCCGCCCGTCACCTAGAGAGCGGCAGGCACTCAATTATGGTTTATTTACCATTCTACCAGCATCACGCTGAGCAGGCAGCAGACAGGGCTTGACTATCCTCTGCACCTCTGTGTGTCATCATGTGCCTGTTAAGTATATTCTTGTTTGTATTTTGAATTTTTTAAGCTGCATGGAATTTTTTCCTGAAGATTATTAAAAAAAGTGATGCTTTACACGCTATGGTGAGCTGCTCCTGGAGGCCCTTGTTTTCTCTAATCGTACATTAATGGACTTTCTATTGTACTCTGGATGCTGCACCACCTGCTACGAATGTGATACAGTGTTATTATTGCAGCTTAGAGTGCACTCGCCACACGCACACTCTTTTATATGGAATAAGGATTTAAAGGCTGTATGCCTAACTACATGCCCGTTTTTAACTTATATCTAGTAAATGGATTTTTTATTTGCGCAATTTGTTTTAATAAAGCATTGTTACACTACGGAGCACTCCTCCATTTTTGTTTTTTGGCACCTATTCCTGCCTACCTACACTGGGCACCTATTCCTGCCTTTCTACACTGTGGGCACCTATCCCTGCCTACCTATACTGAGGGTAACCTACCCCTGCCTACCTATACTGGGGCACATATTCCTGGCTATCTATACTGTGGGCACCTATCCCTGGCTACCTATACTGGGGCAACGATTCCTGGCTACCTATAGTGGCTGCACCTATTCCTGGTTACCTATAGCGGCTGCACCTATTCCTGGCTACTTATACTGGGGGCACCTATATCTAACTAGTTATACTGCAGGCACCTATATCTGGCTACCATACGGGGGGGGTGAGAGTGGATCTCTATAAAAAATTAAAAAAAAAAAGCGCTGAACAACCGGAGCCGCCATAGGCCATAATAGGAATTACGGCTATAGCGGTGCTCAGTGAGCAATTTGGGCGCTGTCATGATATAGCAGCTAGTTAGGATGTGGGATAATACGGAAGCATATGTTTCATTTTTCTGCCTGTGTCACGTGTATGTCTGCTAGGAGGAAGCGGTTACCTTGGGTGTTAGCCTGGGGCAAGGAAATGGCTCATTAGGCCACTAGCAGTCACCTTTGATCTGCTGTCCCAGGTGTGATTGTCTGTGAAACTAAATTTGCTTTGTATTCCTGGCGTAGCAGTGAACTGCTAATTAGCAGCCATTTCAGGGAGAACAATAGCAGACAATCTCAGATGTGATTGTCTGTGTCTGTTTACAGGCAATTACAAGCAAACTGCTACCCGTAACCAAAATGCAATCTTTTGATGTATGGACTAGACCTGTCGAACTGTAGACGTCTGCCTGTGGGAATTGGATTTTGAACAAACACAGGATTGCTTTGAAGTCTGCGAAGTGTGACAGGAAAAGCCTTGAAATTCGCATGTCACAAGGGGCTCGGCAGACTGTGATGTCACAGTCTGGGAAATTGCATCAGTTGTGGGACTTGTACAATCAGGCACCAAATGGGCCTATAAGAACCTGCACAGGTCCTTCACAACTGGTGGCTCTTTGGAGATAGCAAACGCTAGAGCTGCCCGACTACTGGTCGAAAGCGGCGTTCTCCCGCCAATGACGTTCAAACAACGCTGTTAACATTTTGATCCCAGTTTTATTTTTATGCAAATATCCTTGTGTGTATCGTAACTTTTATCTTTGTAACTTGTATTTTGTAACTTTTACTGTTTTTTGTACATTTTTTTGTATATATTATTTTCTGCATTGTTCTACTTTTTTCCTGGAATATTAAATCGTTATTTAATAAGTTTTGTCTTCTGCTGTACTAAACTAACACTCATAGCCTAGAAGAGACTGAAGTGTAACTGTGTATAAGTCCATGCCTGAGTGTATGATTGAGCAACCCTACCATATAAGATTGTAATTGCTTTGTGTGTGGGGCGTTTGTCATACATTGGCCTAAAGCGCGCAGCTGACCCAACGTACGAAAACGCCAGTGCGAGTAGCTCGACAGCAGAGTGGCTAACAGTATCGTTCGGAACGACTGTTAGTGGTTTTGCTTCACTACAGTGTAAGATTGCAATTGTGCGTGTGTGTGCGTGTCGTTCCCGTATTCGGCCTAAAGCGCAAAGCGGACCCGAATTCAAAAACGCGGATTGCGCGCTGAGCACTCGACAGCAGAGTGGAAGTGTCTAGCAACAGCTAGTGGTGGCAGTGAGAAGTGTTCTGAGGGGTCACAGCCTTGTTTTAGCTTGACTAAGGCTGCTTCACCTCTCGATCTGGTCAAACCCGCAGTCGAGAACCGTATACACAGGCGTGCCGCGGGTCGGTTTCTGACAGGCGCCATCAAAACACAGTGCAAAAATTACTATAAAAACACTAAATTTTGCTACCTTGTGAAACACTAATTTTGCCCCCTCTTCCAGATGGCGCTGGCAGATGGTTCTAACGAATCGTCCTGCCAAAGCCTACACTGACGGCCTGGCCGGGTGGGGTAACACCTTAGTATCCTTACCTGTCAGTTAGCTCCCAGCTACACGACTGGAAAGCCAGGTCAGGTTGCTGCAATGTGTCATTGCCCTTGGCAACCTGACGTAACCAACCAGGGGAATGAGGGTCAGTGACGACCGTGAATTCGCGACCATAGAGACAGTGCTGCAGCTGGGGAAGGGTACCAACCGTCGCTACACGCACTCTCTCTCTGTCCCTTTGGGGAACGATTATCTGCCGGTCTGCCTCCACGGGCCGGTTCCTGACAGGCGCCATCAAAACACAGTGCAAAAATTACTATAAAAACACAAAATTTTGCTGCCAGCAATAGCTGGAAGCCGAATTACATCTTTGCTCACTATCCACGGCGACCTGGAGGGGGTATAGTATTTAACGCCGTAAGGACTTTTACAGAAGCAGAGGGAGCAGTTTTACAGCTTTACCCTGCGCCCAAATCTCCAAGCAGCTTAATCATATGTATGCTGAGGGAGTGGGGCACATCTGGCTACCATACTGGAGGGGGGGGGGCGGGTAATCTGGAGTCAGGCACTGGATGGACATCCGCAGCTCAGAGTGGTATCCCTGAGCTGGATACATGGGAGGTGAGTAATGTGCAGGGCTGCCGCAGATCTATGTAGTGGTATGATTTTTATGGTCTAAAAGCTTGTGAAAAAATACATCGCTTTCAGATGCTAAAAGACAAAAAAAATCATACCGCTAGGGAGGTTAATGTAAGGGGGCGGCCTGGGTCCAAATAATTGTGTAATACCGTATACCATAGTATTTTTTTTTTTTTTTTAGAGACGAGAATATTCATACTGTTGCAACCCTACTCATATCTATAATGGTGCTGGGCCAGGACCTGGGAATTTAGTTTACTATTCCCGAATGTTTACTATAGCCAGGTTTACTACAATGAGGTTATACTTTTAATACTTTATACTTCTAATAATTAAACTACAGAATTGCTATAGAAACATGATACACCTTGGAATGATCATAGACAACATACCCTAAAAGACCTTGGTCCCAGCCTTTGATCACCTGTCCAGCACCCAGTGTGAAAGTGAAAGGTTGATTTCTGGACATGCTGCTATCAAACTCTGTGCCATCTTCCAATCTTCCCTGAAAAACAAAAACAAATAGGTATTCATACTGATTAGTCTCATTTAATTTTGGTATGCTCACCAAGGTCCAGTGCCCCATAAAGAACATTATTGTGGGAGGAAAAAAAAAAAAAAAAAAAACCTCAGAAACTCTAAAGCCAGGTTAGATGCTGGTACATAGTTTCATAGACTTGAGAAAAAAATTTGCATAATTTTCGCAATTACGATTCTGATCGTAATAACGATTTATGGGTAATCTTGATTTTGCGTACTGTTTGATCAAATGCATTAAATCCCGGTGTGCCTATTAGGTAGATCGCGAAGGACTTTATGGTAGATCCCGATCCCACTACATTTTCCATTCTGTATATACAAGTGTGCTCCTAAAAGTGTACCTAAAAGGTAGATCATTTAGGCCGAAAAAGTGTGGGCACCTCTGCATTAAAGTTTATGAGGCACAAGAAAAATGTTCACATTTGAGAAAACACATTTTCATTCATACAGTGCATCAGGAAAGTATTCACAGCGCATCACTTTTTCCATAATTATGTTAAAGCCTTATTCCAAAATTGATTCAATTCATTTTTCCCCTCATAATTCTACACACAACACCCCATTATGACAACGTGAAGGAGTTTACTTGAGATTTCTGCAAATTTATTAAAAATGAAAAAAAAAAAAAAAATGAGAACACGTGTACATAAGTATTCACAACCATGAAGCTCACAATTGACTTCAGAAGTATCCAGTTTCCCCTTATCATTCTCGAGATGTTTCTGCAGCTTAATTGGAGCCCAACTGAGGTAAATTCAGTTGATTGGACATTTGGATTTGCAAAGGCACACACCTGTCTATATAAGATCCAACAGTTGACATCAGAGCACAAACCAATCATGAAGTCAAAGGAATTGTCTATCGACTCCCGAGGCAGGATTGTCTCGAGAAATAAATCTGGGAAAGGTTACAGAAAATGTTCTGCTGCTTTGAGGGTTCATTCACACTAGAGGCGTTTTTGGCCAATTTTAAGCGTGGGCATTTCTTTAAAAACACCCTGAAAGCGGTTACACCAGGCTTCTCTATGGTGTAGTTCAGATTGGAGCGTTCCATCCGCGTTCAGTTCAGAAAAGTGGTGCCTGAGCCATTTTTAAGGCAATTTTGCCTCAATAGAAGGTATAGGAAAACGCAAACACTCACAAAATCGCTTTGTGCAGTGATTGCATGAGCGTTAAGAATATTTATTCTTTTCTGGATCAAAGAGTGAACTCCTTGAGAAAACACAGCACCATTATAGATATAAAAGTAGAGTGGCAACGGTATGAATATTCTCGTCTCAAAAAAAAATAAAAAATAAATAATACTATGGTATACGGTATCATACAATTATTTGGACCCAGGCCTCCCCCTTACATTAACCTCCCTAGCGGTATGATTATTTTTGGATTTTAGGATCTGAAAGCGATGTATTTTTCCACAAGCTTTTAGACCCTAAAGATTCCTGTCAGGAAGTGAAAACCGCAATCGTTTGGCAAAACGGCTTAGAAAAGCAGTTTAAAAAAAAAAAGTGCACAGGTAATCACCAGGAATTAGAAAAAAAACGCTTCAAAAACCGACCAACGCAGTCGGAACGAAATGTAAACAAGACCTGAAGGTTCCAATGCGAACAGTAGCCTCTATCATCCGTAAGTGGAAGAAGTT
The DNA here is from genome assembly GCF_040937935.1 of Hyperolius riggenbachi. Taxonomy (NCBI): domain Eukaryota; kingdom Metazoa; phylum Chordata; class Amphibia; order Anura; family Hyperoliidae; genus Hyperolius; species Hyperolius riggenbachi. The sequence goes on from NC_090656.1 coordinate 143,751,880, forward strand.
CAAAACCCCCAGGACTGATCCTAGAGCTGGCCAGCTATCTAAACTGAACAATCTGGGGGAGAAGGGCCTTAGTCAGGGAGTTAACCAAGAACCCCATGGTCACTGTGTCAGAGCTTAAGAGGTCCTCTGTGGAGAGAGGAGAACCTTCCAGAAGAACAACCAGAGGTCACGCCTTAGTAAAAGGCGCATGGCAGCCCAACTGGAATTTACCACAAGGCACCTGAAAGAAGAAAACTTAATTCTCTGGTCTGATGAGACAAAGATTGAACTCTTTGGTGTAAATGCCAGGTGTCACGTATGAAAGAAACCAGGCACCGCTCATCACCAGTCCAAAACCATCCCTACAGTGAAGCATGGTGGTGGCAGCATCATGCTGTGTACAGTCCATAGGTTTGAGCAGGCGCACCGTCAAACAGGTTGGGTACTTGATATGGTGGCGCAGGCAATGCACAAACAATTAAATGCACAGGATATCAGCACACCAAGTTTCAGCTACAGCATGCTTTTAACTGTGCTCAGTATCCACAAAAATCTAACAATTGTTTTGAGGGGCCTTGCAGGGTCCCCCTTTACCAAGGCATGTAGCTTACATGGTTAAATACAGTGCAAGAGAATATATACAGTGATAATCCCCCCATATCCCACCCTAAAAAAGTGACCTCATGAATGACATTATGCCTTCATTACAAAAGATGTTACCATGGCATTTGAGGTGAATGACATTCATACCAATAGTGCATTAAAAACAAATACAAAGAAAGCAAGGTTATGGAGGCATGATGTCATTCATGAGGTCACTTATTTGTATACGGAGTACAATTAAAAATGTTCTATAACTGAAATTAAGTTTGTAGATATCCTCTGCATCAGCATCAAGCTGTAGGGATATTTTTCAGTGGTCGGAACCGGGAGACTAGTCAGGATAAAGGGAAAGATAACTGCAGCAATATAAAGAGACATTCTGGATGAAAACCCACTCCAGAGCGCTCTTAAACTCGGACCGGGGGGGGGGGGGGTTCAGATTTTAGCAGGACAACGTCAATAAGCACACAGCCAAGATTTTAAAGGAGTGGCTTCAGTACAACTCTGTGAATGTCCTTGAGTGGTCCAGTCAGAGCCCAGACTTGAATCCGATTAAACATTTCTGAAAAGATCTAAAAATGGCTGTGTACCGATGCTTTCCATCAAACCTAAAGGAGCTTGAGAGGTGCGGAAGAGAGGAATGGGCAAAACTGGCCAAGGATAGGTGTGCCTTGCATCATATTCAAAAATACTGGAGGCTGTAATTCAGGGGTGCCCACACTTTTTCGGCTCGCGAGCTACTTTAAAATTCGCCGAGGCCAGGAGATCTACCGATGTTTCAAATGCACCCATCCCCCCCCCCCCCGCCCCCGGAAATGTAGTTAGGTATAGGTCCCTTCAGTATAGGCTAGCCGGGTATAGGTCCCTTCAGTATAGGCTAGCCGGGTATAGGTCCCTTCAGTATAGGCTAGCCGGGTATAGGTCCCTTCAGTATAGGCTAGCCGGGTATAGGTCCCTTCAGTATAGGTTAGCCGGGTATAGGTCCCTTCAGTATAGGTTAGCCGGGTATAGGTCCCTTCAGTATAGGTTAGCCGGGTATAGGTCCCATCAGTATAGGTTAGCCGGGTATAGGTCCCTTCAGTATAGGTTAGCTGGGTAAATGTCCCTTCAGTATAGGTTAGCTGGGTAAAGGTCCATTCAGTATAGGTTAGCTGGGTATTGTTCCCTATAGTATAGGTTAGCTGGCTAAAGGTCCCTTCAGTATAGGTTAGCCGGGTATAGGTCCCTTCAGTATAGGTTAGCCGGGTATAGGTCCCTTCAGTATAGGTTAGCCGGGTATAGGTCCCTTCAGTATAGGTTAGCCGGGTATAGGTCCCTTCAGTATAGGTTAGCCGGGTATAGGTCCCTTCAGTATAGGTTAACAGGGTATAGGTCCCTTCAGTATAGGTTAGCTGGGTATAGGTCCCTTCAGTATAGGTTAGCTGGGTATAGGTCCCTTCAGTATAGGTTAGCTGGGTATAGGTCCCTTCAGTATAGGTTAGCTGGGTATAGGTCCCTATAGTATAGGTTAGCTGGCTAAAGGTCCCTTCAGTATAGGTTAGCCGGGTATAGGTCCCTTCAGTATAGGTTAGCTGGCTATAGGTCCCTTCAGTATAGGTTAGCCGGGTATAGGTCCCTTCAGTATAGGTTAGCCGGGTATAGGTCCCTTCAGTATAGGTTACCTGGGTATAGGGTCGGTGTCTTCCCGCGGTGGCGTCCAGGTCTGAGGGAGGCTCCGGTAGGCAGCGTGAGTGGAGTCGGAACTCGGAAGTTTTCTGCCTCTCCACCCCTGATTGGCTGCGCGCCTCTCCACCCCTGATTGGCTGCGCGCCTCTCCACCCCTCCCC